>NW_028247048.1:95000-96231 GCF_964263255.1 Lissotriton vulgaris | reverse complement strand
AAGTTAGAACTGGTAGACAACGCACTGCCCCATGGTTCACGATTGAACTCCAGCAAACCAAATCCAAATGCAAGAAGCTAGAAAGAACCTGGAGAAGGAATCCGAGTGAGCAAGCTAAAAATAGCTACAGCTCAGCACACCGGAGCTATCAATATGCAGTGCGTAGAGCTAAAGCCAAATATTTTCAGACTCGTATTGAGGACGCCGAGAGCTCCTCACGGGAACTGTTTAAAATATACAAAGAAATATCGCTGGTTTCTAGCTCCAATTCCCCTGTAAATCCTTCCAAGGAGGGATGTAATAAAATCGCTGACTTCTTTTCTAGTAAAGTCAAGAAGATTTATGCTTCCTTCTCCCATACTCCAACTAAGGGCATTGATTTTAGAGCAAACAGCTCATTGGCAGTCCCGGACTCCTCACTTCTAACCTTCGAGGTTCCGACAGCTGACAAGCTATCAACCATCTGTCGGAGCGTCAAGTCCGGCTCCCCCAATGATCCGGCCCCTGCCTGGGTCTTATCTGAGGGTCTGACAGCCTTGGAACCTCACATTAGGCACGTCCTTCAAACCTCCTTTTCCACTCAACAAGTCCCCAGAGAGTGGAAGAAGGCCACTGTACTCCCAATAAGGAAAAAACCCAATGTCAGCATGGAGGTATTAGAAAACCTCAGACCAATTTCCTTATTGCCGTACGTGGCGAAGGTAGCCGAGAAGGTGGTTAATGCTCAGCTCACGGAGCACTTGGAAAAATGTAATCTACTCCACTCCTCACAATCAGGTTTTAGGGCAGGCTACTCTACAGAGACGGCCCTCCTAAGAGCCACTGAGACTCTAAGAGCAGGGGCAGATGCTGGCCACACAATGGCCCTTATCATGCTAGACCTAAGCGCGGCTTTTGACACCGTAGCGCATTCCATCCTGCTACGGTGTCTGAACGAAGCTGGGGTCGCGGGTCCTGCGCTGGGCTGGCTACAATCTTTCCTTACAGAGAGATGTTTCCAGGTTCAGCAGGGGACATGCCGCTCAAGGGAGATGTCACTAGACCAGGGAGTACCCCAGGGCTCGGCCCTGAGCCCCACTCTTTTTAATTTATACATGGCCTCCCTGGCGAAAGTTGTACACTCTTTTGGGGTGGAACTAGTGTCGTACGCTGACGACACTCAGCTGCTGATCTCCCTTTCTCAGAGCACCGCCAACACCCCAAAAAATTTTAAATCTTGTATGCAGGCACT
>NW_028247048.1:57500-80000 GCF_964263255.1 Lissotriton vulgaris | reverse complement strand
ATCTATCTATCTATCTATCTATCTATCTATCTATCTATCTATCTATCTATCTATCTATCTATCTATCTAGCTATGTAGCTATCTATCTATCTATCTATCTATCTATCTATCTATCTATCTATCCATCTATCTATCTATCTAGCTAGATTCCATCTATCTATCTATCTATCTATCTATCTATCTATCTATCTATCTATCTATCTATCTAGCTAGATTCCATCTATCTATCTATCTATCTATCTATCTATCTATCTATCTATCTATCTATATATCTATCTATCTATCTATCTATCTATCTATCTATCTATCTATCTATCTATCTAGCTAGATTCCATCTATCTATCTATCTATCTATCTATCTATCTATCTATCTATCTATCTATCTATCTATCTATCCATCTATCTATCTATCTAGCTAGATTCCATCTATCTATCTATCTATCTATCTATCTATCTATCTATCTATCTATCTATCTATCTATCTATCTATCTATCTATCTATCTATCTATCTATCTATCTATCTATCTATCTATCTATCTATCTATCTATCTATCTATCTATCTATCTATCTATCTATATATCTATCTATCTATCTATCTATCTATCTATCTATCTATCTATCTATCTAGCAATCTAGCAATCTAGCGATCTATCAATCTAGCTATCTAGCTATCTAGCTATCTATCTAGCTAGCTATCTAGCTATCTATTTAGCTCTCTAGCTATCTAGCTATCTATCTAGCAATCTATCTAGCTATCTATCTATCTATCTAGCTATATAGCTATCTATCTATCTATCTATCTATCTAGATATCTATCTATCTATCTAGCAATCTAGCGATCAATCAATCTAGCTATCTAGATATCTAGCTATCTAGCTATCTATCAATCTATCAATCTATCAATCTAGCTATCTATCTATCTATCTATCTATCTATCTATCTATCTATCTATCTATCTATCTATCTATCCATCTATCTATCTATCTAGCTAGATTCCATCTATCTATCTATCTATCTATCTATCTATCTATCTATCTATCTATCTATCTAGCTAGATTCTATCTATCTATCTATCTATCTATCTATCTATCTATCTATCTATCTATCTATCTATCTATCTATCTATCTATCTATCTATCTATCTATCTATCTATCTATCTATCTATCTATCTATCTATCTATCTAGCTATGTAGCTATCTATCCATCTATCTATCTATCTATCTATCTATCTATCTATTCTATCCATCTATCTATCTATCTAGCTAGATTCCATCTATCTATCTATCTATCTATCTATCTATCTATCTATCTATCTATCTATCTATCTATCTATCTATCTATCTATCTATCTATCTATCTATCTATCTATCTATCTATCTAGCTATGTAGCTATCTATCCATCTATCTATCTATCTATCTATCTATCTATCTATCTATCTATCTATCTATCTATCTATCTATCTATCTATCTATCTATCTATCTATCTATCTATCTATCTATCTATCTATCTATCTATCTATCTAGCTATGTAGCTATCTATCCATCTATCTATCTATCTATCTATCTATCTATCTATCTATCTATCTATCTATCCATCTATCTATCTATGTCGCTAGATTCCATCTATCTATCTATCTATCTATCTATCTATCTATCTATCTATCTATCTATCTATCTATCTAGCTAGATTCCATCTATCTATCTATCTATCTATCTATCTATCTATCTATCCATCTATCTATCTATCTAGCTAGATTCCATCTATCTATCTATCTATCTATCTATCTATCTATCTATCTATCTAGCTAGATTCCATCTATCTATCTATCTATCTATCTATCTATCTATCTATCTATCTATCTATCTATCTATCTATCTATCTATCTATCTATCTATCTATCTATCTATCTATCTATCTATCTATCTAATCTATCTATCTATCTATCTATCTATCTATCTATCTATCTATCTATCTATCTATCTATCTATCTATCTATCTATCTATCTATCTATCTATCTATCTATCTATCTATCCATCCATCCATCTATCTATCTATCCATCTATCTATCTATCTATCTATCTATCTATCTATCTATCTATCTATCTATCTATCTATCTATCTATCCATCTATCTATCTATCTAGCTAGATTCCATCTATCTATCTATCTATCTATCTATCTATCTATCTATCTATCTATCTATCTATCTATCTATCTATCTATCTATCTATCTATCTATCTATCTATCTATCTATCTATCTATCTATCTATCTATCTATCTATCTATCTATCTATCTATCTATCTAGCTATGTAGCTATCTATCTATCTATCTATCTATCTATCTATCTATCTATCTATCTATCTATCTATCCATCTATCTATCTATCTAGCTAGATTCCATCTATCTATCTATCTATCTATCTATCTATCTATCTATCTATCTATCTATCTAGCTAGATTCCATCTATCTATCTATCTATCTATCTATCTATCTATCTATCTATCTATCTATCTATCTATCTATCTATCTATCTATCTATCTATCTATCTATCTATCTATCTATCTATCTATCTATCTATCTATCTATATATCTATCTATCTATCTATCTATCTATCTATCTATCTATCTATCTATCTATCTAGCTAGATTCCATCTATCTATCTATCTATCTATCTATCTATCTATCTATCTATCTATCTATCTATCTATCCATCTATCTATCTATCTAGCTAGATTCCATCTATCTATCTATCTATCTATCTATCTATCTATCTATCTATCTATCTATCTATCTATCTATCTATCTATCTATCTATCTATCTATCTATCTATCTATCTATCTATCTAGCAATCTAGCAATCTAGCGATCTATCAATCTAGCTATCTAGCTATCTAGCTATCTATCTAGCTAGCTATCTAGCTATCTATTTAGCTATCTAGCTATCTAGCTATCTATCTAGCAATCTATCTAGCTATCTATCTATCTATCTAGCTATATAGCTATCTATCTATCTATCTATCTATCTAGATATCTATCTATCTATCTAGCAATCTAGCGATCAATCAATCTAGCTATCTAGATATCTAGCTATCTAGCTATCTATCAATCTATCAATCTATCAATCTAGCTATCTATCTATCTATCTATCTATCTATCTATCTATCTATCTATCTATCTATCTATCTATCTATCTATCTATCTATCTATCCATCTATCTATCTATCTAGCTAGATTCCATCTATCTATCTATCTATCTATCTATCTATCTATCTATCTATCTATCTATCTATCTATCTAGCTAGATTCTATCTATCTATCTATCTATCTATCTATCTATCTATCTATCTATCTATCTATCTATCTATCTATCTATCTATCTATCTATCTATCTATCTATCTATCTATCTATCTAGCTATGTAGCTATCTATCCATCTATCTATCTATCTATCTATCTATCTATCTATCTATCTATCTATCCATCTATCTATCTATCTAGCTAGATTCCATCTATCTATCTATCTATCTATCTATCTATCTATCTATCTATCTATCTATCTATCTAGCTAGATTCTATCTATCTATCTATCTATCTATCTATCTATCTATCTATCTATCTATCTATCTATCTATCTATCTATCTATCTATCTATCTATCTATCTATCTATCTATCTATCTATCTATCTATCTATCTATCTATCTATCTATCTATCTATCTATCTATCTATCTATCTATCTATCTAGCAATCTAGCAACCTATCAATCTAGCTATCTAGCTATCTAGCTATCTATCTAGCTAGCTATCTAGCTATCTATTTAGCTATCTAGCTATCTAGCTATCTATCTAGCAATCTATCTAGCTATCTATCTATCTATCTAGCTATATAGCTATCTATCTATCTATCTATCTATCTAGATATCTATCTATCTATCTAGCAATCTAGCGATCAATCAATCTAGCTATCTAGATATCTAGCTATCTAGCTATCTATCAATCTATCAATCTATCAATCTATCTATCTATCTATCTATCTATCTATCTATCTATCTATCTATCTATCTATCTATCTATCTATCTATCTATCTATCTATCTATCTATCTATCTATCTATCTATCTATCTAGCTATCAATCTATCTATCTATCTATCTATCTATCTATCTATCTATCTATCTATCTATCTATCTATCTAGCTAGATTCCATCTATCTATCTATCTATCTATCTATCTATCTATCTATCTATCTATCTATCTATCTATCTATCTATCTATCTATCTATCTATCTATCTATCTATCTATCTATCTATCTATCTATCTATCTATCTATCTATCTATCTATCTATCTATCTAGCTATGTAGCTATCTATCCATCTATCTATCTATCTATCTATCTATCTATCTATCTATCTATCCATCTATCTATCTATGTCGCTAGATTCCATCTATCTATCTATCTATCTATCTATCTATCTATCTATCTATCTATCTATCTATCTATCTATCTAGCTAGATTCCATCTATCTATCTATCTATCTATCTATCTATCTATCTATCTATCTATCTATCCATCTATCTATCTATCTAGCTAGATTCCATCTATCTATCTATCTATCTATCTATCTATCTATCTATCTATCTATCTATCTATCTATCTAGCTAGATTCCATCTATCTATCTATCTATCTATCTATCTATCTATCTATCTATCTATCTATCTATCTATCTATCTATCTATCTATCTATCTATCTATCTATCTATCTATCTAATCTATCTATCTATCTATCTATCTATCTATCTATCTATCTATCTATCTATCTATCTATCTATCTATCTATCTATCTATCTATCTATCTATCTATCTATCTATCTATCCATCCATCCATCTATCTATCTATCTATCCATCTATCTATCTATCTATCTATCTATCTATCTATCTATCTATCTATCCATCTATCTATCTATCTAGCTAGATTCCATCTATCTATCTATCTATCTATCTATCTATCTATCTATCTATCTATCTATCTATCTATCTATCTATCTATCTATCTATCTATCTATCTATCTATCTATCTATCTATCTATCTATCTATCTATCTATCTATCTATCTATCTAGCTATCAATCTATCTATCTATCTATCTATCTATCTATCTATCTATCTATCTATCTATCTATCTAGCTAGATTCCATCTATCTATCTATCTATCTATCTATCTATCTATCTATCTATCTATCTATCTATCTATCTATCTATCTATCTATCTATCTATCTATCTATCTATCTATCTATCTAGCTATGTAGCTACCTATCCATCTATCTATCTATCTATCTATCTATCTATCCATCTATCTATCTATGTCGCTAGATTCCATCTATCTATCTATCTATCTATCTATCTATCTATCTATCTATCTATCTAGCTAGATTCCATCTATCTATCTATCTATCTATCTATCTATCTATCTATCTATCTAGCTAGATTCTATCTATCTATCTATCTATCTATCTATCTATCTATCTATCTATCTATCTAGCTAGATTCCATCTATCTATCTATCTATCTATCTATCTATCTATCTATCTATCTATCTATCTATCTATCTATCTATCTATCTATCTATCTATCTATCTATCTATCTATCTATCTATCTATCTATCTAATCTATCTATCTATCTATCTATATATCTATCTATCTATCTATCTATCTCTATCTATCTATCTATCTATCTATCTATCTATCTATCTATCTATCTATCTATCTATCTATCTATCTATCTATCTATCTATCTATCTATCTATCTATCTATCTATCTATCCATCCATCCATCTATCTATCTATCTATCTATCTATCTATCTATCTATCTATCCATCTATCTATCTATCTAGCTAGATTCCATCTATCTATCTATCTATCTATCTATCTATCTATCTATCTATCTATCTATCTATCTATCTAGCTAGATTCCATCTATCTATCTATCTATCTATCTATCTATCTATCTATCTATCTATCTATCTATCTATCTATCTATCTATCTATCTATCTATCTATCTATCTATCTATCTATCTATCTATCTAATCTATCTATCTATCTATCTATCTATCTATCTATCTATCTATCTATCTATCTATCTATCTATCTATCTATCTATCTATCTATCTATCTATCTATCTATCTATCTATCTATCTATCTATCTATCTATCTATCTATCTATCTATCTATCTATCTATCTATCTATCCATCTATCTATCTATCTAGCTAGATTCCATCTATCTATCTATCTATCTATCTATCTATCTATCTATCTATCTATCTATCTATCTATCTATCTATCTATCTATCTATCTATCTATCTATCTATCTATCTATCTATCTATCTATCTATCTATCTATCTATCTATCTATCTATCTATCTATCTATCTATCTATCTATCTATCTATCTAGCTATGTAGCTATCTATCTATCTATCTATCTATCTATCTATCTATCTATCTATCTATCTATCTATCCATCTATCTATCTATCTAGCTAGATTCCATCTATCTATCTATCTATCTATCTATCTATCTATCTATCTATCTATCTAGCTAGATTCCATCTATCTATCTATCTATCTATCTATCTATCTATCTATCTATCTATCTATCTATATATCTATCTATCTATCTATCTATCTATCTATCTATCTATCTATCTATCTATCTATCTAGCTAGATTCCATCTATCTATCTATCTATCTATCTATCTATCTATCTATCTATCTATCTATCTATCCATCTATCTATCTATCTAGCTAGATTCCATCTATCTATCTATCTATCTATCTATCTATCTATCTATCTATCTATCTATCTATCTATCTATCTATCTATCTATCTATCTATCTATCTATCTATCTATCTATCTATCTATCTATCTATCTATCTATCTATCTATCTATCTATCTATCTATCTATCTATCTATCTATCTATCTATCTATCTATCTATCTATCTATCTATCTATCTATCTATCTATCTATCTATATATATATCTATCTATCTATCTATCTATCTATCTATCTATCTATCTATCTATCTATCTATCTATCTAGCAATCTAGCAATCTAGCGATCTATCAATCTAGCTATCTAGCTATCTAGCTATCTATCTAGCTAGCTATCTAGCTATCTATTTAGCTATCTAGCTATCTAGCTATCTATCTAGCAATCTATCTAGCTATCTATCTATCTATCTAGCTATATAGCTATCTATCTATCTATCTATCTATCTAGATATCTATCTATCTATCTAGCAATCTAGCGATCAATCAATCTAGCTATCTAGATATCTAGCTATCTAGCTATCTATCAATCTATCAATCTATCAATCTAGCTATCTATCTATCTATCTATCTATCTATCTATCTATCTATCTATCTATCTATCTATCTATCTATCTATCTATCCATCTATCTATCTATCTAGCTAGATTCCATCTATCTATCTATCTATCTATCTATCTATCTATCTATCTATCTAGCTAGATTCTATCTATCTATCTATCTATCTATCTATCTATCTATCTATCTATCTATCTATCTATCTATCTATCTATCTATCTATCTATCTATCTATCTATCTATCTATCTATCTATCTATCTATCTATCTATCTATCTAGCTATGTAGCTATCTATCCATCTATCTATCTATCTATCTATCTATCTATCTATCTATCTATCTATCTATCCATCTATCTATCTATCTAGCTAGATTCCATCTATCTATCTATCTATCTATCTATCTATCTATCTATCTATCTATCTATCTAGCTAGATTCTATCTATCTATCTATCTATCTATCTATCTATCTATCTATCTATCTATCTATCTATCTATCTATCTATCTATCTATCTATCTATCTATCTATCTATCTATCTATCTATCTATCTAGCTATGTAGCTATCTATCCATCTATCTATCTATCTATCTATCTATCTATCTATCTATCTATCTATCTATCTATCTATCTATCTATCTATCTATCTATCTATCTATCTATCTATCTATCTATCTATCTATCTATCTATCTATCTATCTAGCAATCTAGCGATCTATCAATCTAGCTATCTAGCTATCTAGCTATCTATCTAGCTAGCTATCTAGCTATCTATTTAGCTATCTAGCTATCTAGCTATCTATCTAGCAATCTATCTAGCTATCTATCTATCTATCTAGCTATATAGCTATCTATCTATCTATCTATCTATCTAGATATCTATCTATCTATCTAGCAATCTAGCGATCAATCAATCTAGCTATCTAGATATCTAGCTATCTAGCTATCTATCAATCTATCAATCTATCAATCTATCTATCTATCTATCTATCTATCTATCTATCTATCTATCTATCTATCTATCTATCTATCTATCTATCTATCTATCTATCTATCTATCTATCTATCTATCTATCTATCTATCTATCTATCTATCTATCTAGCTATCAATCTATCTATCTATCTATCTATCTATCTATCTATCTATCTATCTATCTAGCTAGATTCCATCTATCTATCTATCTATCTATCTATCTATCTATCTATCTATCTATCTATCTATCTATCTATCTATCTATCTATCTATCTATCTATCTAGCTATGTAGCTATCTATCCATCTATCTATCTATCTATCTATCTATCTATCTATCCATCTATCTATCTATGTCGCTAGATTCCATCTATCTATCTATCTATCTATCTATCTATCTATCTATCTATCTATCTATCTAGCTAGATTCCATCTATCTATCTATCTATCTATCTATCTATCTATCTATCTATCTATCTATCTATCTATCTATCTATCTATCTATCTATCTATCCATCTATCTATCTATCTAGCTAGATTCCATCTATCTATCTATCTATCTATCTATCTATCTATCTATCTATCTATCTATCTATCTATCTAGCTAGATTCCATCTATCTATCTATCTATCTATCTATCTATCTATCTATCTATCTATCTATCTATCTATCTATCTATCTATCTATCTATCTATCTATCTATCTATCTATATATCTATCTATCTATCTATCTATCTATCTATCTATCTAATCTATCTATCTATCTATCTATCTATCTATCTATCTATCTATCTATCTATCTATCTATCTATCTATCTATCTATCTATCTATCTATCTATCTATCTATCTATCTATCTATCTATCTATCTATCCATCCATCCATCTATCTATCTATCTATCCATCTATCTATCTATCTATCTATCTATCTATCTATCTATCTATCTATCTATCTATCTATCCATCTATCTATCTATCTAGCTAGATTCCATCTATCTATCTATCTATCTATCTATCTATCTATCTATCTATCTATCTATCTATCTATCTATCTATCTATCTATCTATCTATCTATCTATCTATCTATCTATCTATCTATCTATCTATCTATCTATCTATCTATCTATCTATCTAGCTATCAATCTATCTATCTATCTATCTATCTATCTATCTATCTATCTATCTATCTATCTATCTATCTAGCTAGATTCCATCTATCTATCTATCTATCTATCTATCTATCTATCTATCTATCTATCTATCTATCTATCTATCTATCTATCTATCTATCTATCTATCTATCTATCTATCTATCTATCTATCTATCTATCTATCTATCTATCTATCTATCTATCTATCTAGCTATGTAGCTATCTATCCATCTATCTATCTATCTATCTATCTATCTATCTATCTATCTATCTATCCATCTATCTATCTATGTCGCTAGATTCCATCTATCTATCTATCTATCTATCTATCTATCTATCTATCTAGCTAGATTCCATCTATCTATCTATCTATCTATCTATCTATCTATCTATCTATCTATCCATCTATCTATCTATCTAGCTAGATTCCATCTATCTATCTATCTATCTATCTATCTATCTATCTATCTATCTATCTATCTATCTATCTAGCTAGATTCCATCTATCTATCTATCTATCTATCTATCTATCTATCTATCTATCTATCTATCTATCTATCTATCTATCTATCTATCTATCTATCTATCTATCTATCTATCTAATCTATCTATCTATCTATCTATCTATCTATCTATCTATCTATCTATCTATCTATCTATCTATCTATCTATCTATCTATCTATCTATCTATCTATCTATCTATCTATCTATCTATCTATCTATCTATCTATCTATCTATCTATCTATCTATCTATCTATCTATCCATCCATCCATCTATCTATCTATCTATCCATCTATCTATCTATCTATCTATCTATCTATCTATCTATCTATCTATCTATCTATCTATCTATCTATCTATCTATCTATCTATCTATCTATCCATCTATCTATCTATCTAGCTAGATTCCATCTATCTATATCTATCTATCTATCTATCTATCTATCTATCTATCTATCTATCTATCTATCTATCTATCTATCTATCTATCTATCTATCCATCTATCTATCTATCTAGCTAGATTCCATCTATCTATCTATCTATCTATCTATCTATCTATCTATCTATCTATCTATCTAGCTAGATTCCATCTATCTATCTATCTATCTATCTATCTATCTATCTATCTATCTATCTATCTATCTATCTATCTATCTATCTATCTATCTATCTATCTAGCTAGATTCCATCTATCTATCTATCTATCTATCTATCTATCTATCTATCTATCCATCTATCTATCTATCTAGCTAGATTCCATCTATCTATCTATCTATCTATCTATCTATCTATCTATCTATCTATCTATCTAGCTAGATTCCATCTATCTATCTATCTATCTATCTATCTATCTATCTATCTATCTATCTATCTATCTATCTATCTATCTATCTATCTATCTATCTATCTATCTATCTAGCTATGTAGCTATCTATCCATCTATCTATCTATCTATCTATCTATCTATCTATCCATCTATCTATCTATGTCGCTAGATTCCATCTATCTATCTATCTATCTATCTATCTATCTATCTATCTATCTAGCTAGATTCCATCTATCTATCTATCTATCTATCTATCTATCTATCTATCTATCTATCTATCTATCTATCTATCTATCCATCTATCTATCTATCTAGCTAGATTCCATCTATCTATCTATCTATCTATCTATCTATCTATCTATCTATCTATCTATCTATCTATCTATCTATCTATCTATCTATCTATCTATCTATCTATCTATCTATCTATCTATCTATCTAATCTATCTATCTATCTATCTATCTATATATCTATCTATCTATCTATCTATATATCTATCTATCTATCTATCTATCTATCTATCTATCTATCTATCTATCTATCTATCCATCCATCCATCTATCTATCTATCTATCCATCTATCTATCTATCTATCTATCTATCTATCTATCTATCTATCTATCTATCTATCTATCCATCTATCTATCTATCTAGCTAGATTCCATCTATCTATCTATCTATCTATCTATCTATCTATCTATCTATCTATCTATCTATCTATCTATCTATCTATCTATCTATCTATCTATCTATCTATCTATCTATCTATCTATCTATCTAGCTATGTAGCTATCTATCTATCTATCTATCTATCTATCTATCTATCTATCTATCTATCCATCTATCTATCTATCTAGCTAGATTCCATCTATCTATCTATCTATCTATCTATCTATCTATCTATCTATCTATCTATCTATCTATCTAGCTAGATTCCATCTATCTATCTATCTATCTATCTATCTATCTATCTATCTATCTATCTATCTATCTATCTATCTATCTATCTATCTATCTATCTATCTATCTATCTATCTATCTATCTATCTATCTATCTATCTATCTATCCATCTATCTATCTATCTATCTATCTATCTATCTATCTATCTATCTATCTAGCTAGATTCCATCTATCTATCTATCTATCTATCTATCTATCTATCTATCTATCTATCTATCTATCCATCTATCTATCTATCTAGCTAGATTCCATCTATCTATCTATCTATCTATCTATCTATCTATCTATCTATCTATCTATCTATCTATCTATCTATCTATCTATCTATCTATCTATCTATCTATCTATCTATCTATCTATCTATCTATCTATCTATCTATCTATCTAGCGATCTATCAATCTAGCTATCTAGCTATCTAGCTATCTAGCTATCTATCTAGCTATCTAGCTATCTATTTAGCTATCTAGCTATCTAGCTATCTATCTAGCAATCTATCTAGCTATCTATCTATCTATCTATCTAGCTATATAGCTATCTATCTATCTATCTATCTATCTAGATATCTATCTATCTATCTAGCAATCTAGCGATCAATCAATCTAGCTATCTAGATATCTAGCTATCTAGCTATCTATCAATCTATCAATCTATCAATCTAGCTATCTATCTATCTATCTATCTATCTATCTATCTATCTATCTATCTATCTATCTATCTATCTATCTATCTATCTATCTATCTATCCATCTATCTATCTATCTAGCTAGATTCCATCTATCTATCTATCTATCTATCTATCTATCTATCTATCTATCTATCTATCTAGCTAGATTCTATCTATCTATCTATCTATCTATCTATCTATCTATCTATCTATCTATCTATCTATCTATCTATCTATCTATCTATCTATCTATCTATCTATCTATCTAGCTATGTAGCTATCTATCCATCTATCTATCTATCTATCTATCTATCTATCTATCTATCCATCTATCTATCTATGTCGCTAGATTCCATCTATCTATCTATCTATCTATCTATCTATCTATCTATCTATCTATCTAGCTAGATTCCATCTATCTATCTATCTATCTATCTATCTATCTATCTATCTATCTATCTATCTATCTATCTATCCATCTATCTATCTATCTAGCTAGATTCCATCTATCTATCTATCTATCTATCTATCTATCTATCTATCTATCTATCTATCCATCTATCTATCTATCTAGCTAGATTCCATCTATCTATCTATCTATCTATCTATCTATCTATCTATCTATCTATCTATCTATCTATCTATCTATCTATCTATCTATCTATCTATCTATCTATCTATCTATCTATCTATCTATCTATCTATCTATCTATCTATCTATCTATCTATCTATCTAGCTATGTAGCTATCTATCTATCTATCTATCTATCTATCTATCCATCTATCTATCTATCTATCTAGCTAGATTCCATCTATCTATCTATCTATCTATCTATCTATCTATCTATCTATCTATCTATCTAGCTAGATTCCATCTATCTATCTATCTATCTATCTATCTATCTATCTATCTATCTATCTATCTATCTATCTATCTATCTATCTATCTATCTATCTATCTATCTATCTATCTATCTATCTATCTATCTATCTATCTATCTATCTATCTATCTATCTATCTAGCTATGTAGCTATCTATCTATCTATCTATCTATCTATCTATCTATCTATCTATCCATCTATCTATCTAGCTAGCTAGATTCCATCTATCTATCTATCTATCTATCTATCTATCTATCTATCTATCTATCTAATCTATCTATCTATCTATCTATCTATCTATCTATCTATCTATCTATCTATCCATCTATCTATCTATCTATCTATCTATCTATCTATCTATCTATCTATCTATCTATCTATCTAGCTAGATTCCATCTATCTATCTATCTATCTATCTATCTATCTATCTATCTATCTATCTATCTATCTATCTATCTATCTATCTATCTATCTATCTATCTATCTATCTATCTATCTATCTATCTATCTATCTATCTATCTATCTATCTATCTATCTATCTATCTATCTATCTATCTATCTATCTATCTATCTATCTATCTAGCTATGTAGCTATCTATCTATCTATCTATCTATCTATCTATCTATCTATCCATCTATCTATCTATCTAGCTAGATTCCATCTATCTATCTATCTATCTATCTATCTATCTATCTATCTATCTATCTATCTATCTATCTAGCTAGATTCCATCTATCTATCTATCTATCTATCTATCTATCTATCTATCTATCTATCTATCTATCTATCTATCTATCTATCTATCTATCTATATATCTATCTATCTATCTATCTATCTATCTATCTATCTATCTATCTATCTATCTATCTATCTAGCTAGATTCCATCTATCTATCTATCTATCTATCTATCTATCTATCTATCTATCTATCTATCTATCTATCTATCTATCCATCTATCTATCTATCTAGCTAGATTCCATCTATCTATCTATCTATCTATCTATCTATCTATCTATCTATCTATCTATCTATCTATCTATCTATCTATCTATCTATCTATCTATCTATCTATCTATCTATCTATCTATCTATCTATCTATCTATCTATCTATATATCTATCTATCTATCTATCTATCTATCTATCTATCTATCTATCTATCTATCTATCTATCTATCTAGCAATCTAGCAATCTAGCGATCTATCAATCTAGCTATCTAGCTATCTAGCTATCTATCTAGCTAGCTATCTAGCTATCTATTTAGCTATCTAGCTATCTAGCTATCTATCTAGCAATCTATCTAGCTATCTATCTATCTATCTAGCTATATAGCTATCTATCTATCTATCTATCTATCTAGATATCTATCTATCTATCTAGCAATCTAGCGATCAATCAATCTAGCTATCTAGATATCTAGCTATCTAGCTATCTATCAATCTATCAATCTATCAATCTACCTATCTATCTATCTATCTATCTATCTATCTATCTATCTATCTATCTATCTATCTATCTATCTATCCATCTATCTATCTATCTAGCTAGATTCCATCTATCTATCTATCTATCTATCTATCTATCTATCTATCTATCTAGCTAGATTCTATCTATCTATCTATCTATCTATCTATCTATCTATCTATCTATCTATCTATCTATCTATCTATCTATCTATCTATCTATCTATCTATCTATCTATCTATCTATCTATCTATCTATCTATCTATCTATCTATCTATCTATCTATCTATCTATCTAGCTATGTAGCTATCTATCCATCTATCTATCTATCTATCTATCTATCTATCTATCTATCTATCTATCTATCTATCTATCTATCTATCTATCCATCTATCTATCTATCTAGCTAGATTCCATCTATCTATCTATCTATCTATCTATCTATCTATCTATCTATCTATCTATCTATCTATCTATCTAGCTAGATTCTATCTATCTATCTATCTATCTATCTATCTATCTATCTATCTATCTATCTATCTATCTATCTATCTATCTATCTATCTATCTATCTATCTATCTATCTATCTATCTATCTATCTATCTATCTATCTATCTATCTATCTATCTATCTATCTATCTATCTATCTATCTATCTATCTAGCTATGTAGCTATCTATCCATCTATCTATCTATCTATCTATCTATCTATCTATCTATCTATCTATCTATCTATCTATCTATCTATCTATCTATCTATCTATCTAGCTAGATTCCATCTATCTATCTATCTATCTATCTATCTATCTATCTATCTATCTATCTATCTATCTATCTATCTATCTATCTATCTATCTATCTATCTATCTAGCTATGTAGCTATCTATCTATCTATCTATCTATCTATCTATCTATCTATCTATCTATCTATCCATCTATCTATCTAGCTAGCTAGATTCCATCTATCTATCTATCTATCTATCTATCTATCTATCTATCTAATCTATCTATCTATCTATCTATCTATCTATCTATCTATCTATCTATCTATCTATCCATCTATCTATCTATCTATCTATCTATCTATCTATCTATCTATCTATCTATCTATCTAGCTAGATTCCATCTATCTATCTATCTATCTATCTATCTATCTATCTATCTATCTATCTATCTATCTATCTATCTATCTATCTATCTATCTATCTATCTATCTATCTATCTATCTATCTAGCTATGTAGCTATCTATCTATCTATCTATCTATCTATCTATCTATCTATCTATCTATCTATCCATCTATCTATCTATCTAGCTAGATTCCATCTATCTATCTATCTATCTATCTATCTATCTATCTATCTATCTATCTATCTAGCTAGATTCCATCTATCTATCTATCTATCTATCTATCTATCTATCTATCTATCTATCTATCTATCTATCTATCTATCTATCTATCTATCTATCTATCTATCTATCTATCTATCTATCTATCTAGCTAGATTCCATCTATCTATCTATCTATCTATCTATCTATCTATCTATCTATCTATCTATCTATCTATCCATCTATCTATCTATCTAGCTTGATTCCATCTATCTATCTATCTATCTATCTATCTATCTATCTATCTATCTATCTATCTATCTATCTATCTATCTATCTATCTATCTATCTATCTATCTATCTATCTATCTATCTATCTATCTATCTATATATCTATCTATCTATCTATCTATCTATCTATCTATCTATCTATCTATCTATCTATCTATCTAGCAATCTAGCAATCTAGCGATCTATCAATCTAGCTATCTAGCTATCTAGCTATCTATCTAGCTAGCTATCTAGCTATCTATTTAGCTATCTAGCTATCTAGCTATCTATCTAGCAATCTATCTAGCTATCTATCTATCTATCTAGCTATATAGCTATCTATCTATCTATCTATCTATCTAGATATCTATCTATCTATCTAGCAATCTAGCGATCAATCAATCTAGCTATCTAGATATCTAGCTATCTAGCTATCTATCAATCTATCAATCTATCAATCTACCTATCTATCTATCTATCTATCTATCTATCTATCTATCTATCTATCTATCCATCTATCTATCTATCTAGCTAGATTCCATCTATCTATCTATCTATCTATCTATCTATCTATCTATCTATCTATCTATCTATCTATCTATCTAGCTAGATTCTATCTATCTATCTATCTATCTATCTATCTATCTATCTATCTATCTATCTATCTATCTATCTATCTATCTATCTATCTATCTATCTATCTATCTATCTATCTATCTATCTATCTATCTATCTATCTATCTATCTATCTATCTATCTATCCATCTATCTATCTATCTAGCTAGATTCCATCTATCTATCTATCTATCTATCTATCTATCTATCTATCTATCTATCTATCTAGCTAGATTCCATCTATCTATCTATCTATCTATCTATCTATCTATCTATCTATCTATCTATCTATCTATCTATCTATCTATCTATCTATCTATCTATCTATCTATCTATCTATCTATCTATCTATCTATCTAGCTAGATTCCATCTATCTATCTATCTATCTATCTATCTATCTATCTATCTATCTATCCATCTATCTATCTATCTAGCTAGATTCCATCTATCTATCTATCTATCTATCTATCTATCTATCTATCTATCTATCTATCTATCTATCTATCTATCTATCTATCTATCTATCTATCTATCTATCTATCTATCTATCTATCTATCTATCTATATATCTATCTATCTATCTATCTATCTATCTATCTATCTATCTATCTATCTATCTAGCAATCTAGCAATCTAGCGATCTATCAATCTAGCTATCTAGCTATCTAGCTATCTATCTAGCTAGCTATCTAGCTATCTATTTAGCTATCTAGCTATCTAGCTATCTATCTAGCAATCTATCTAGCTATCTATCTATCTATCTAGCTATATAGCTATCTATCTATCTATCTATCTATCTAGATATCTATCTATCTATCTAGCAATCTAGCGATCAATCAATCTAGCTATCTAGATATCTAGCTATCTAGCTATCTATCAATCTATCAATCTATCAATCTACCTATCTATCTATCTATCTATCTATCTATCTATCTATCTATCTATCTATCTATCTATCTATCTATCCATCTATCTATCTATCTAGCTAGATTCCATCTATCTATCTATCTATCTATCTATCTATCTATCTATCTATCTATCTAGCTAGATTCTATCTATCTATCTATCTATCTATCTATCTATCTATCTATCTATCTATCTATCTATCTATCTATCTATCTATCTATCTATCTATCTATCTATCTATCTATCTATCTATCTATCTATCTATCTATCTATCTATCTATCTATCTAGCTATGTAGCTATCTATCCATCTATCTATCTATCTATCTATCTATCTATCTATCTATCTATCTATCTATCTATCTATCTATCTATCTATCTATCCATCTATCTATCTATCTAGCTAGATTCCATCTATCTATCTATCTATCTATCTATCTATCTATCTATCTATCTATCTATCTATCTAGCTAGATTCTATCTATCTATCTATCTATCTATCTATCTATCTATCTATCTATCTATCTATCTATCTATATATCTATCTATCTATCTATCTATCTATCTATCTATCTATCTATCTATCTATCTATCTATCTATCTATCTATCTATCTATCTATCTATCTATCTATCTATCTAGCTATGTAGCTATCTATCCATCTATCTATCTATCTATCTATCTATCTATCTATCTATCTATCTATCTATCTATCTATCTATCTATCTATCTATCTATCTATCTATCTATCTATCTATCTATCTATCTATCTATCTATCTATCTATCTATCTATCTATCTATCTATCTATCTATCTATCTATCTATCTATCTATCTATCTATCTATCTATCTAGCAATCTAGCGATCTATCAATCTAGCTATCTAGCTATCTAGCTATCTATCTAGCTAGCTATCTAGCTATCTATTTAGCTATCTAGCTATCTAGCTATCTATCTAGCAATCTATCTAGCTATCTATCTATCTATCTAGCTATATAGCTATCTATCTATCTATCTATCTATCTAGATATCTATCTATCTATCTAGCAATCTAGCGATCAATCAATCTAGCTATCTAGATATCTAGCTATCTAGCTATCTATCAATCTATCAATCTATCTATCTATCTATCTATCTATCTATCTATCTATCTATCTATCTATCTATCTATCTATCTATCTATCTATCTATCTATCTATCTATCTATCTATCTATCTATCTATCTATCTATCTATCTATCTATCTATCTATCTATCTATCTATCTAGCTATCAATCTATCTATCTATCTATCTATCTATCTATCTATCTAGCTAGATTCCATCTATCTATCTATCTATCTATCTATCTATCTATCTATCTATCTATCTATCTATCTATCTATCTATCTATCTATCTATCTATCTATCTATCTATCTATCTATCTATCTATCTATCTATCTATCTATCTATCTATCTATCTATCTATCCATCTATCTATCTATCTATCTATCCATCTATCTATCTATGTCGCTAGATTCCATCTATCTATCTATCTATCTATCTATCTATCTATCTATCTATCTATCTATCTATCTATCTATCTAGCTAGATTCCATCTATCTATCTATCTATCTATCTATCTATCTATCTATCTATCTATCTATCTATCTATCTATCTATCCATCTATCTATCTATCTAGCTAGATTCCATCTATCTATCTATCTATCTATCTATCTATCTATCTATCTATCTATCTATCTATCTATCTAGCTAGATTCCATCTATTTATCTATCTATCTATCTATCTATCTATCTATCTATCTATCTATCTATCTATCTATCTATCTATCTATCTATCTATCTATCTATCTATCTATCTATCTATCTATCTAATCTATCTATCTATCTATCTATCTATCTATCTATCTATCTATCTATCTATCTATCTATCTAATCTATCTATCCATCCATCCATCTATCTATCTATCTATCCATCTATCTATCTATCTATCTATCTATCTATCTATCTATCTATCTATCTATCTATCTATCTATCTATCTATCTATCCATCTATCTATCTATCTAGCTAGATTCCATCTATCTATCTATCTATCTATCTATCTATCTATCTATCTATCTATCTATCTATCTATCTATCTATCTATCTATCTATCTATCTATCTATCTATCTATCTATCTATCTATCTATCTATCTATCTATCTATCTATCTATCTATCTAGCTATCAATCTATCTATCTATCTATCTATCTATCTATCTATCTATCTATCTATCTATCTAGCTAGATTCCATCTATCTATCTATCTATCTATCTATCTATCTATCTATCTATCTATCTATCTATCTATCTATCTATCTATCTATCTATCTATCTATCTATCTATCTATCTATCTATCTATCTAGCTATGTAGCTATCTATCCATCTATCTATCTATCTATCTATCTATCTATCCATCTATCTATCTATGTCGCTAGATTCCATCTATCTATCTATCTATCTATCTATCTATCTATCTATCTATCTAGCTAGATTCCATCTATCTATCTATCTATCTATCTATCTATCTATCTATCTATCTATCTATCCATCTATCTATCTATCTAGCTAGATTCCATCTATCTATCTATCTATCTATCTATCTATCTATCTATCTATCTATCTATCTATCTAGCTAGATTCCATCTATCTATCTATCTATCTATCTATCTATCTATCTATCTATCTATCTATCTATCTATCTATCTATCTATCTATCTATCTATCTATCTATCTATCTATCTAATCTATCTATCTATCTATCTATCTATCTATCTATCTATCTATATATCTATCTATCTATCTATCTATCTATCTATCTATCTATCTATCTATCTATCTATCTATCTATCTATCTATCTATCTATCTATCTATCTATCTATCTATCTATCTATCTATCTATCTATCTATCTATCTATCTATCTATCTATCTATCTATCTATCCATCCATCCATCTATCTATCTATCTATCCATCTATCTACCTATCTATCTATCTATCTATCTATCTATCTATCTATCTATCTATCTATCTATCCATCTATCTATCTATCTAGCTAGATTCCATCTATCTATCTATCTATCTATCTATCTATCTATCTATCTATCTATCTATCTATCTATCTATCTATCCATCTATCTATCTATCTAGCTAGATTCCATCTATCTATCTATCTATCTATCTATCTATCTATCTATCTATCTATCTATCTATCTATCTAGCTAGATTCCATCTATCTATCTATCTATCTATCTATCTATCTATCTATCTATCTATCTATCTATCTATCTATCTATCTATCTATCTATCTATCTATCTATCTATCTATCTATCTATCTATCTATCTATCCATCTATCTATCTATCTATCTATCTATCTATCTATCTATCTATCTAGCTAGATTCCATCTATCTATCTATCTATCTATCTATCTATCTATCTATCTATCTATCTATCCATCTATCTATCTATCTATCTATCTATCTATCTAGCTAGATTCCATCTATCTATCTATCTATCTATCTATCTATCTATCTATCTATCTATCTATCCATCTATCTATCTATCTATCTATCTATCTATCTATCTATCTATCTATCTATCTATCTATCTATCTAGCTAGATTCCATCTATCTATCTATCTATCTATCTATCTATCTATCTATCTATCTATCTATCTATCTATCTATATATCTATCTATCTATCTATCTATCTATCTATCTATCTATCTATCTATCTATCTATCTATCTATCTATCTATCTATCTATCTATCTATCTATCTATCTATCTATCTAGCTATGTAGCTATCTATCCATCTATCTATCTATCTATCTATCTATCTATCTATCTATCCATCTATCTATCTATGTCGCTAGATTCCATCTATCTATCTATCTATCTATCTATCTATCTATCTATCTATCTATCTATCTATCTAGCTAGATTCCATCTATCTATCTATCTATCTATCTATCTATCTATCTATCTATCTATCCATCTATCTATCTATCTAGCTAGATTCCATCTATCTATCTATCTATCTATCTATCTATCTATCTATCTAGCTAGATTCCATCTATCTATCTATCTATCTATCTATCTATCTATCTATCTATCTATCTATCTATCTATCTATCTATCTATCTATCTATCTATCTATCTATCTATCTATCTATCTATCTATCTATCTATCTATCTATCTATCTATCTATCTATCTATCTATCTATCTATCTAATCTATCTATCTATCTATCTATCTATATATCTATCTATCTATCTATCTATATATCTATCTATCTATCTATCTATCTATCTATCTATCTATCTATCTATCTATCTATCTATCTATCTATCTATCTATCTATCCATCCATCCATCTATCTATCTATCTATCCATCTATCTATCTATCTATCTATCTATCTATCTATCTATCTATCTATCTATCCATCTATCTATCTATCTAGCTAGATTCCATCTATCTATCTATCTATCTATCTATCTATCTATCTATCTAT